>NW_026575022.1:0-25000 GCF_905146905.1 Nyctereutes procyonoides
GTTAGGGTTAGGGTTAGGGTTAGGGTTAGGGTTAGGGTTAGGGTTAGGGTTAGGGTTAGGGTTAGGGTTAGGGTTAGGGTTAGGGTTAGGGTTAGGGTTAGGGTTAGGGTTAGGGTTAGGGTTAGGGTTAGGGTTAGGGTTAGGGTTAGGGTTAGGGTTAGGGTTAGGGTTAGGGTTAGGGTTAGGGTTAGGGTTAGGGTTAGGGTTAGGGTTAGGGTTAGGGTTAGGGTTAGGGTTAGGGTTAGGGTTAGGGTTAGGGTTAGGGTTAGGGTTAGGGTTAGGGTTAGGGTTAGGGTTAGGGTTAGGGTTAGGGTTAGGGTTAGGGTTAGGGTTAGGGTTAGGGTTAGGGTTAGGGTTAGGGTTAGGGTTAGGGTTAGGGTTAGGGTTAGGGTTAGGGTTAGGGTTAGGGTTAGGGTTAGGGTTAGGGTTAGGGTTAGGGTTAGGGTTAGGGTTAGGGTTAGGGTTAGGGTTAGGGTTAGGGTTAGGGTTAGGGTTAGGGTTAGGGTTAGGGTTAGGGTTAGGGTTAGGGTTAGGGTTAGGGTTAGGGTTAGGGTTAGGGTTAGGGTTAGGGTTAGGGTTAGGGTTAGGGTTAGGGTTAGGGTTAGGGTTAGGGTTAGGGTTAGGGTTAGGGTTAGGGTTAGGGTTAGGGTTAGGGTTAGGGTTAGGGTTAGGGTTAGGGTTAGGGTTAGGGTTAGGGTTAGGGTTAGGGTTAGGGTTAGGGTTAGGGTTAGGGTTAGGGTTAGGGTTAGGGTTAGGGTTAGGGTTAGGGTTAGGGTTAGGGTTAGGGTTAGGGTTAGGGTTAGGGTTAGGGTTAGGGTTAGGGTTAGGGTTAGGGTTAGGGTTAGGGTTAGGGTTAGGGTTAGGGTTAGGGTTAGGGTTAGGGTTAGGGTTAGGGTTAGGGTTAGGGTTAGGGTTAGGGTTAGGGTTAGGGTTAGGGTTAGGGTTAGGGTTAGGGTTAGGGTTAGGGTTAGGGTTAGGGTTAGGGTTAGGGTTAGGGTTAGGGTTAGGGTTAGGGTTAGGGTTAGGGTTAGGGTTAGGGTTAGGGTTAGGGTTAGGGTTAGGGTTAGGGTTAGGGTTAGGGTTAGGGTTAGGGTTAGGGTTAGGGTTAGGGTTAGGGTTAGGGTTAGGGTTAGGGTTAGGGTTAGGGTTAGGGTTAGGGTTAGGGTTAGGGTTAGGGTTAGGGTTAGGGTTAGGGTTAGGGTTAGGGTTAGGGTTAGGGTTAGGGTTAGGGTTAGGGTTAGGGTTAGGGTTAGGGTTAGGGTTAGGGTTAGGGTTAGGGTTAGGGTTAGGGTTAGGGTTAGGGTTAGGGTTAGGGTTAGGGTTAGGGTTAGGGTTAGGGTTAGGGTTAGGGTTAGGGTTAGGGTTAGGGTTAGGGTTAGGGTTAGGGTTAGGGTTAGGGTTAGGGTTAGGGTTAGGGTTAGGGTTAGGGTTAGGGTTAGGGTTAGGGTTAGGGTTAGGGTTAGGGTTAGGGTTAGGGTTAGGGTTAGGGTTAGGGTTAGGGTTAGGGTTAGGGTTAGGGTTAGGGTTAGGGTTAGGGTTAGGGTTAGGGTTAGGGTTAGGGTTAGGGTTAGGGTTAGGGTTAGGGTTAGGGTTAGGGTTAGGGTTAGGGTTAGGGTTAGGGTTAGGGTTAGGGTTAGGGTTAGGGTTAGGGTTAGGGTTAGGGTTAGGGTTAGGGTTAGGGTTAGGGTTAGGGTTAGGGTTAGGGTTAGGGTTAGGGTTAGGGTTAGGGTTAGGGTTAGGGTTAGGGTTAGGGTTAGGGTTAGGGTTAGGGTTAGGGTTAGGGTTAGGGTTAGGGTTAGGGTTAGGGTTAGGGTTAGGGTTAGGGTTAGGGTTAGGGTTAGGGTTAGGGTTAGGGTTAGGGTTAGGGTTAGGGTTAGGGTTAGGGTTAGGGTTAGGGTTAGGGTTAGGGTTAGGGTTAGGGTTAGGGTTAGGGTTAGGGTTAGGGTTAGGGTTAGGGTTAGGGTTAGGGTTAGGGTTAGGGTTAGGGTTAGGGTTAGGGTTAGGGTTAGGGTTAGGGTTAGGGTTAGGGTTAGGGTTAGGGTTAGGGTTAGGGTTAGGGTTAGGGTTAGGGTTAGGGTTAGGGTTAGGGTTAGGGTTAGGGTTAGGGTTAGGGTTAGGGTTAGGGTTAGGGTTAGGGTTAGGGTTAGGGTTAGGGTTAGGGTTAGGGTTAGGGTTAGGGTTAGGGTTAGGGTTAGGGTTAGGGTTAGGGTTAGGGTTAGGGTTAGGGTTAGGGTTAGGGTTAGGGTTAGGGTTAGGGTTAGGGTTAGGGTTAGGGTTAGGGTTAGGGTTAGGGTTAGGGTTAGGGTTAGGGTTAGGGTTAGGGTTAGGGTTAGGGTTAGGGTTAGGGTTAGGGTTAGGGTTAGGGTTAGGGTTAGGGTTAGGGTTAGGGTTAGGGTTAGGGTTAGGGTTAGGGTTAGGGTTAGGGTTAGGGTTAGGGTTAGGGTTAGGGTTAGGGTTAGGGTTAGGGTTAGGGTTAGGGTTAGGGTTAGGGTTAGGGTTAGGGTTAGGGTTAGGGTTAGGGTTAGGGTTAGGGTTAGGGTTAGGGTTAGGGTTAGGGTTAGGGTTAGGGTTAGGGTTAGGGTTAGGGTTAGGGTTAGGGTTAGGGTTAGGGTTAGGGTTAGGGTTAGGGTTAGGGTTAGGGTTAGGGTTAGGGTTAGGGTTAGGGTTAGGGTTAGGGTTAGGGTTAGGGTTAGGGTTAGGGTTAGGGTTAGGGTTAGGGTTAGGGTTAGGGTTAGGGTTAGGGTTAGGGTTAGGGTTAGGGTTAGGGTTAGGGTTAGGGTTAGGGTTAGGGTTAGGGTTAGGGTTAGGGTTAGGGTTAGGGTTAGGGTTAGGGTTAGGGTTAGGGTTAGGGTTAGGGTTAGGGTTAGGGTTAGGGTTAGGGTTAGGGTTAGGGTTAGGGTTAGGGTTAGGGTTAGGGTTAGGGTTAGGGTTAGGGTTAGGGTTAGGGTTAGGGTTAGGGTTAGGGTTAGGGTTAGGGTTAGGGTTAGGGTTAGGGTTAGGGTTAGGGTTAGGGTTAGGGTTAGGGTTAGGGTTAGGGTTAGGGTTAGGGTTAGGGTTAGGGTTAGGGTTAGGGTTAGGGTTAGGGTTAGGGTTAGGGTTAGGGTTAGGGTTAGGGTTAGGGTTAGGGTTAGGGTTAGGGTTAGGGTTAGGGTTAGGGTTAGGGTTAGGGTTAGGGTTAGGGTTAGGGTTAGGGTTAGGGTTAGGGTTAGGGTTAGGGTTAGGGTTAGGGTTAGGGTTAGGGTTAGGGTTAGGGTTAGGGTTAGGGTTAGGGTTAGGGTTAGGGTTAGGGTTAGGGTTAGGGTTAGGGTTAGGGTTAGGGTTAGGGTTAGGGTTAGGGTTAGGGTTAGGGTTAGGGTTAGGGTTAGGGTTAGGGTTAGGGTTAGGGTTAGGGTTAGGGTTAGGGTTAGGGTTAGGGTTAGGGTTAGGGTTAGGGTTAGGGTTAGGGTTAGGGTTAGGGTTAGGGTTAGGGTTAGGGTTAGGGTTAGGGTTAGGGTTAGGGTTAGGGTTAGGGTTAGGGTTAGGGTTAGGGTTAGGGTTAGGGTTAGGGTTAGGGTTAGGGTTAGGGTTAGGGTTAGGGTTAGGGTTAGGGTTAGGGTTAGGGTTAGGGTTAGGGTTAGGGTTAGGGTTAGGGTTAGGGTTAGGGTTAGGGTTAGGGTTAGGGTTAGGGTTAGGGTTAGGGTTAGGGTTAGGGTTAGGGTTAGGGTTAGGGTTAGGGTTAGGGTTAGGGTTAGGGTTAGGGTTAGGGTTAGGGTTAGGGTTAGGGTTAGGGTTAGGGTTAGGGTTAGGGTTAGGGTTAGGGTTAGGGTTAGGGTTAGGGTTAGGGTTAGGGTTAGGGTTAGGGTTAGGGTTAGGGTTAGGGTTAGGGTTAGGGTTAGGGTTAGGGTTAGGGTTAGGGTTAGGGTTAGGGTTAGGGTTAGGGTTAGGGTTAGGGTTAGGGTTAGGGTTAGGGTTAGGGTTAGGGTTAGGGTTAGGGTTAGGGTTAGGGTTAGGGTTAGGGTTAGGGTTAGGGTTAGGGTTAGGGTTAGGGTTAGGGTTAGGGTTAGGGTTAGGGTTAGGGTTAGGGTTAGGGTTAGGGTTAGGGTTAGGGTTAGGGTTAGGGTTAGGGTTAGGGTTAGGGTTAGGGTTAGGGTTAGGGTTAGGGTTAGGGTTAGGGTTAGGGTTAGGGTTAGGGTTAGGGTTAGGGTTAGGGTTAGGGTTAGGGTTAGGGTTAGGGTTAGGGTTAGGGTTAGGGTTAGGGTTAGGGTTAGGGTTAGGGTTAGGGTTAGGGTTAGGGTTAGGGTTAGGGTTAGGGTTAGGGTTAGGGTTAGGGTTAGGGTTAGGGTTAGGGTTAGGGTTAGGGTTAGGGTTAGGGTTAGGGTTAGGGTTAGGGTTAGGGTTAGGGTTAGGGTTAGGGTTAGGGTTAGGGTTAGGGTTAGGGTTAGGGTTAGGGTTAGGGTTAGGGTTAGGGTTAGGGTTAGGGTTAGGGTTAGGGTTAGGGTTAGGGTTAGGGTTAGGGTTAGGGTTAGGGTTAGGGTTAGGGTTAGGGTTAGGGTTAGGGTTAGGGTTAGGGTTAGGGTTAGGGTTAGGGTTAGGGTTAGGGTTAGGGTTAGGGTTAGGGTTAGGGTTAGGGTTAGGGTTAGGGTTAGGGTTAGGGTTAGGGTTAGGGTTAGGGTTAGGGTTAGGGTTAGGGTTAGGGTTAGGGTTAGGGTTAGGGTTAGGGTTAGGGTTAGGGTTAGGGTTAGGGTTAGGGTTAGGGTTAGGGTTAGGGTTAGGGTTAGGGTTAGGGTTAGGGTTAGGGTTAGGGTTAGGGTTAGGGTTAGGGTTAGGGTTAGGGTTAGGGTTAGGGTTAGGGTTAGGGTTAGGGTTAGGGTTAGGGTTAGGGTTAGGGTTAGGGTTAGGGTTAGGGTTAGGGTTAGGGTTAGGGTTAGGGTTAGGGTTAGGGTTAGGGTTAGGGTTAGGGTTAGGGTTAGGGTTAGGGTTAGGGTTAGGGTTAGGGTTAGGGTTAGGGTTAGGGTTAGGGTTAGGGTTAGGGTTAGGGTTAGGGTTAGGGTTAGGGTTAGGGTTAGGGTTAGGGTTAGGGTTAGGGTTAGGGTTAGGGTTAGGGTTAGGGTTAGGGTTAGGGTTAGGGTTAGGGTTAGGGTTAGGGTTAGGGTTAGGGTTAGGGTTAGGGTTAGGGTTAGGGTTAGGGTTAGGGTTAGGGTTAGGGTTAGGGTTAGGGTTAGGGTTAGGGTTAGGGTTAGGGTTAGGGTTAGGGTTAGGGTTAGGGTTAGGGTTAGGGTTAGGGTTAGGGTTAGGGTTAGGGTTAGGGTTAGGGTTAGGGTTAGGGTTAGGGTTAGGGTTAGGGTTAGGGTTAGGGTTAGGGTTAGGGTTAGGGTTAGGGTTAGGGTTAGGGTTAGGGTTAGGGTTAGGGTTAGGGTTAGGGTTAGGGTTAGGGTTAGGGTTAGGGTTAGGGTTAGGGTTAGGGTTAGGGTTAGGGTTAGGGTTAGGGTTAGGGTTAGGGTTAGGGTTAGGGTTAGGGTTAGGGTTAGGGTTAGGGTTAGGGTTAGGGTTAGGGTTAGGGTTAGGGTTAGGGTTAGGGTTAGGGTTAGGGTTAGGGTTAGGGTTAGGGTTAGGGTTAGGGTTAGGGTTAGGGTTAGGGTTAGGGTTAGGGTTAGGGTTAGGGTTAGGGTTAGGGTTAGGGTTAGGGTTAGGGTTAGGGTTAGGGTTAGGGTTAGGGTTAGGGTTAGGGTTAGGGTTAGGGTTAGGGTTAGGGTTAGGGTTAGGGTTAGGGTTAGGGTTAGGGTTAGGGTTAGGGTTAGGGTTAGGGTTAGGGTTAGGGTTAGGGTTAGGGTTAGGGTTAGGGTTAGGGTTAGGGTTAGGGTTAGGGTTAGGGTTAGGGTTAGGGTTAGGGTTAGGGTTAGGGTTAGGGTTAGGGTTAGGGTTAGGGTTAGGGTTAGGGTTAGGGTTAGGGTTAGGGTTAGGGTTAGGGTTAGGGTTAGGGTTAGGGTTAGGGTTAGGGTTAGGGTTAGGGTTAGGGTTAGGGTTAGGGTTAGGGTTAGGGTTAGGGTTAGGGTTAGGGTTAGGGTTAGGGTTAGGGTTAGGGTTAGGGTTAGGGTTAGGGTTAGGGTTAGGGTTAGGGTTAGGGTTAGGGTTAGGGTTAGGGTTAGGGTTAGGGTTAGGGTTAGGGTTAGGGTTAGGGTTAGGGTTAGGGTTAGGGTTAGGGTTAGGGTTAGGGTTAGGGTTAGGGTTAGGGTTAGGGTTAGGGTTAGGGTTAGGGTTAGGGTTAGGGTTAGGGTTAGGGTTAGGGTTAGGGTTAGGGTTAGGGTTAGGGTTAGGGTTAGGGTTAGGGTTAGGGTTAGGGTTAGGGTTAGGGTTAGGGTTAGGGTTAGGGTTAGGGTTAGGGTTAGGGTTAGGGTTAGGGTTAGGGTTAGGGTTAGGGTTAGGGTTAGGGTTAGGGTTAGGGTTAGGGTTAGGGTTAGGGTTAGGGTTAGGGTTAGGGTTAGGGTTAGGGTTAGGGTTAGGGTTAGGGTTAGGGTTAGGGTTAGGGTTAGGGTTAGGGTTAGGGTTAGGGTTAGGGTTAGGGTTAGGGTTAGGGTTAGGGTTAGGGTTAGGGTTAGGGTTAGGGTTAGGGTTAGGGTTAGGGTTAGGGTTAGGGTTAGGGTTAGGGTTAGGGTTAGGGTTAGGGTTAGGGTTAGGGTTAGGGTTAGGGTTAGGGTTAGGGTTAGGGTTAGGGTTAGGGTTAGGGTTAGGGTTAGGGTTAGGGTTAGGGTTAGGGTTAGGGTTAGGGTTAGGGTTAGGGTTAGGGTTAGGGTTAGGGTTAGGGTTAGGGTTAGGGTTAGGGTTAGGGTTAGGGTTAGGGTTAGGGTTAGGGTTAGGGTTAGGGTTAGGGTTAGGGTTAGGGTTAGGGTTAGGGTTAGGGTTAGGGTTAGGGTTAGGGTTAGGGTTAGGGTTAGGGTTAGGGTTAGGGTTAGGGTTAGGGTTAGGGTTAGGGTTAGGGTTAGGGTTAGGGTTAGGGTTAGGGTTAGGGTTAGGGTTAGGGTTAGGGTTAGGGTTAGGGTTAGGGTTAGGGTTAGGGTTAGGGTTAGGGTTAGGGTTAGGGTTAGGGTTAGGGTTAGGGTTAGGGTTAGGGTTAGGGTTAGGGTTAGGGTTAGGGTTAGGGTTAGGGTTAGGGTTAGGGTTAGGGTTAGGGTTAGGGTTAGGGTTAGGGTTAGGGTTAGGGTTAGGGTTAGGGTTAGGGTTAGGGTTAGGGTTAGGGTTAGGGTTAGGGTTAGGGTTAGGGTTAGGGTTAGGGTTAGGGTTAGGGTTAGGGTTAGGGTTAGGGTTAGGGTTAGGGTTAGGGTTAGGGTTAGGGTTAGGGTTAGGGTTAGGGTTAGGGTTAGGGTTAGGGTTAGGGTTAGGGTTAGGGTTAGGGTTAGGGTTAGGGTTAGGGTTAGGGTTAGGGTTAGGGTTAGGGTTAGGGTTAGGGTTAGGGTTAGGGTTAGGGTTAGGGTTAGGGTTAGGGTTAGGGTTAGGGTTAGGGTTAGGGTTAGGGTTAGGGTTAGGGTTAGGGTTAGGGTTAGGGTTAGGGTTAGGGTTAGGGTTAGGGTTAGGGTTAGGGTTAGGGTTAGGGTTAGGGTTAGGGTTAGGGTTAGGGTTAGGGTTAGGGTTAGGGTTAGGGTTAGGGTTAGGGTTAGGGTTAGGGTTAGGGTTAGGGTTAGGGTTAGGGTTAGGGTTAGGGTTAGGGTTAGGGTTAGGGTTAGGGTTAGGGTTAGGGTTAGGGTTAGGGTTAGGGTTAGGGTTAGGGTTAGGGTTAGGGTTAGGGTTAGGGTTAGGGTTAGGGTTAGGGTTAGGGTTAGGGTTAGGGTTAGGGTTAGGGTTAGGGTTAGGGTTAGGGTTAGGGTTAGGGTTAGGGTTAGGGTTAGGGTTAGGGTTAGGGTTAGGGTTAGGGTTAGGGTTAGGGTTAGGGTTAGGGTTAGGGTTAGGGTTAGGGTTAGGGTTAGGGTTAGGGTTAGGGTTAGGGTTAGGGTTAGGGTTAGGGTTAGGGTTAGGGTTAGGGTTAGGGTTAGGGTTAGGGTTAGGGTTAGGGTTAGGGTTAGGGTTAGGGTTAGGGTTAGGGTTAGGGTTAGGGTTAGGGTTAGGGTTAGGGTTAGGGTTAGGGTTAGGGTTAGGGTTAGGGTTAGGGTTAGGGTTAGGGTTAGGGTTAGGGTTAGGGTTAGGGTTAGGGTTAGGGTTAGGGTTAGGGTTAGGGTTAGGGTTAGGGTTAGGGTTAGGGTTAGGGTTAGGGTTAGGGTTAGGGTTAGGGTTAGGGTTAGGGTTAGGGTTAGGGTTAGGGTTAGGGTTAGGGTTAGGGTTAGGGTTAGGGTTAGGGTTAGGGTTAGGGTTAGGGTTAGGGTTAGGGTTAGGGTTAGGGTTAGGGTTAGGGTTAGGGTTAGGGTTAGGGTTAGGGTTAGGGTTAGGGTTAGGGTTAGGGTTAGGGTTAGGGTTAGGGTTAGGGTTAGGGTTAGGGTTAGGGTTAGGGTTAGGGTTAGGGTTAGGGTTAGGGTTAGGGTTAGGGTTAGGGTTAGGGTTAGGGTTAGGGTTAGGGTTAGGGTTAGGGTTAGGGTTAGGGTTAGGGTTAGGGTTAGGGTTAGGGTTAGGGTTAGGGTTAGGGTTAGGGTTAGGGTTAGGGTTAGGGTTAGGGTTAGGGTTAGGGTTAGGGTTAGGGTTAGGGTTAGGGTTAGGGTTAGGGTTAGGGTTAGGGTTAGGGTTAGGGTTAGGGTTAGGGTTAGGGTTAGGGTTAGGGTTAGGGTTAGGGTTAGGGTTAGGGTTAGGGTTAGGGTTAGGGTTAGGGTTAGGGTTAGGGTTAGGGTTAGGGTTAGGGTTAGGGTTAGGGTTAGGGTTAGGGTTAGGGTTAGGGTTAGGGTTAGGGTTAGGGTTAGGGTTAGGGTTAGGGTTAGGGTTAGGGTTAGGGTTAGGGTTAGGGTTAGGGTTAGGGTTAGGGTTAGGGTTAGGGTTAGGGTTAGGGTTAGGGTTAGGGTTAGGGTTAGGGTTAGGGTTAGGGTTAGGGTTAGGGTTAGGGTTAGGGTTAGGGTTAGGGTTAGGGTTAGGGTTAGGGTTAGGGTTAGGGTTAGGGTTAGGGTTAGGGTTAGGGTTAGGGTTAGGGTTAGGGTTAGGGTTAGGGTTAGGGTTAGGGTTAGGGTTAGGGTTAGGGTTAGGGTTAGGGTTAGGGTTAGGGTTAGGGTTAGGGTTAGGGTTAGGGTTAGGGTTAGGGTTAGGGTTAGGGTTAGGGTTAGGGTTAGGGTTAGGGTTAGGGTTAGGGTTAGGGTTAGGGTTAGGGTTAGGGTTAGGGTTAGGGTTAGGGTTAGGGTTAGGGTTAGGGTTAGGGTTAGGGTTAGGGTTAGGGTTAGGGTTAGGGTTAGGGTTAGGGTTAGGGTTAGGGTTAGGGTTAGGGTTAGGGTTAGGGTTAGGGTTAGGGTTAGGGTTAGGGTTAGGGTTAGGGTTAGGGTTAGGGTTAGGGTTAGGGTTAGGGTTAGGGTTAGGGTTAGGGTTAGGGTTAGGGTTAGGGTTAGGGTTAGGGTTAGGGTTAGGGTTAGGGTTAGGGTTAGGGTTAGGGTTAGGGTTAGGGTTAGGGTTAGGGTTAGGGTTAGGGTTAGGGTTAGGGTTAGGGTTAGGGTTAGGGTTAGGGTTAGGGTTAGGGTTAGGGTTAGGGTTAGGGTTAGGGTTAGGGTTAGGGTTAGGGTTAGGGTTAGGGTTAGGGTTAGGGTTAGGGTTAGGGTTAGGGTTAGGGTTAGGGTTAGGGTTAGGGTTAGGGTTAGGGTTAGGGTTAGGGTTAGGGTTAGGGTTAGGGTTAGGGTTAGGGTTAGGGTTAGGGTTAGGGTTAGGGTTAGGGTTAGGGTTAGGGTTAGGGTTAGGGTTAGGGTTAGGGTTAGGGTTAGGGTTAGGGTTAGGGTTAGGGTTAGGGTTAGGGTTAGGGTTAGGGTTAGGGTTAGGGTTAGGGTTAGGGTTAGGGTTAGGGTTAGGGTTAGGGTTAGGGTTAGGGTTAGGGTTAGGGTTAGGGTTAGGGTTAGGGTTAGGGTTAGGGTTAGGGTTAGGGTTAGGGTTAGGGTTAGGGTTAGGGTTAGGGTTAGGGTTAGGGTTAGGGTTAGGGTTAGGGTTAGGGTTAGGGTTAGGGTTAGGGTTAGGGTTAGGGTTAGGGTTAGGGTTAGGGTTAGGGTTAGGGTTAGGGTTAGGGTTAGGGTTAGGGTTAGGGTTAGGGTTAGGGTTAGGGTTAGGGTTAGGGTTAGGGTTAGGGTTAGGGTTAGGGTTAGGGTTAGGGTTAGGGTTAGGGTTAGGGTTAGGGTTAGGGTTAGGGTTAGGGTTAGGGTTAGGGTTAGGGTTAGGGTTAGGGTTAGGGTTAGGGTTAGGGTTAGGGTTAGGGTTAGGGTTAGGGTTAGGGTTAGGGTTAGGGTTAGGGTTAGGGTTAGGGTTAGGGTTAGGGTTAGGGTTAGGGTTAGGGTTAGGGTTAGGGTTAGGGTTAGGGTTAGGGTTAGGGTTAGGGTTAGGGTTAGGGTTAGGGTTAGGGTTAGGGTTTAGGGTTAGGGTTAGGGTTAGGGTTAGGGTTAGGGTTAGGGTTAGGGTTAGGGTTAGGGTTAGGGTTAGGGTTAGGGTTAGGGTTAGGGTTAGGGTTAGGGTTAGGGTTAGGGTTAGGGTTAGGGTTAGGGTTAGGGTTAGGGTTAGGGTTAGGGTTAGGGTTAGGGTTAGGGTTAGGGTTAGGGTTAGGGTTAGGGTTAGGGTTAGGGTTAGGGTTAGGGTTAGGGTTAGGGTTAGGGTTAGGGTTAGGGTTAGGGTTAGGGTTAGGGTTAGGGTTAGGGTTAGGGTTAGGGTTAGGGTTAGGGTTAGGGTTAGGGTTAGGGTTAGGGTTAGGGTTAGGGTTAGGGTTAGGGTTAGGGTTAGGGTTAGGGTTAGGGTTAGGGTTAGGGTTAGGGTTAGGGTTAGGGTTAGGGTTAGGGTTAGGGTTAGGGTTAGGGTTAGGGTTAGGGTTAGGGTTAGGGTTAGGGTTAGGGTTAGGGTTAGGGTTAGGGTTAGGGTTAGGGTTAGGGTTAGGGTTAGGGTTAGGGTTAGGGTTAGGGTTAGGGTTAGGGTTAGGGTTAGGGTTAGGGTTAGGGTTAGGGTTAGGGTTAGGGTTAGGGTTAGGGTTAGGGTTAGGGTTAGGGTTAGGGTTAGGGTTAGGGTTAGGGTTAGGGTTAGGGTTAGGGTTAGGGTTAGGGTTAGGGTTAGGGTTAGGGTTAGGGTTAGGGTTAGGGTTAGGGTTAGGGTTAGGGTTAGGGTTAGGGTTAGGGTTAGGGTTAGGGTTAGGGTTAGGGTTAGGGTTAGGGTTAGGGTTAGGGTTAGGGTTAGGGTTAGGGTTAGGGTTAGGGTTAGGGTTAGGGTTAGGGTTAGGGTTAGGGTTAGGGTTAGGGTTAGGGTTAGGGTTAGGGTTAGGGTTAGGGTTAGGGTTAGGGTTAGGGTTAGGGTTAGGGTTAGGGTTAGGGTTAGGGTTAGGGTTAGGGTTAGGGTTAGGGTTAGGGTTAGGGTTAGGGTTAGGGTTAGGGTTAGGGTTAGGGTTAGGGTTAGGGTTAGGGTTAGGGTTAGGGTTAGGGTTAGGGTTAGGGTTAGGGTTAGGGTTAGGGTTAGGGTTAGGGTTAGGGTTAGGGTTAGGGTTAGGGTTAGGGTTAGGGTTAGGGTTAGGGTTAGGGTTAGGGTTAGGGTTAGGGTTAGGGTTAGGGTTAGGGTTAGGGTTAGGGTTAGGGTTAGGGTTAGGGTTAGGGTTAGGGTTAGGGTTAGGGTTAGGGTTAGGGTTAGGGTTAGGGTTAGGGTTAGGGTTAGGGTTAGGGTTAGGGTTAGGGTTAGGGTTAGGGTTAGGGTTAGGGTTAGGGTTAGGGTTAGGGTTAGGGTTAGGGTTAGGGTTAGGGTTAGGGTTAGGGTTAGGGTTAGGGTTAGGGTTAGGGTTAGGGTTAGGGTTAGGGTTAGGGTTAGGGTTAGGGTTAGGGTTAGGGTTAGGGTTAGGGTTAGGGTTAGGGTTAGGGTTAGGGTTAGGGTTAGGGTTAGGGTTAGGGTTAGGGTTAGGGTTAGGGTTAGGGTTAGGGTTAGGGTTAGGGTTAGGGTTAGGGTTAGGGTTAGGGTTAGGGTTAGGGTTAGGGTTAGGGTTAGGGTTAGGGTTAGGGTTAGGGTTAGGGTTAGGGTTAGGGTTAGGGTTAGGGTTAGGGTTAGGGTTAGGGTTAGGGTTAGGGTTAGGGTTAGGGTTAGGGTTAGGGTTAGGGTTAGGGTTAGGGTTAGGGTTAGGGTTAGGGTTAGGGTTAGGGTTAGGGTTAGGGTTAGGGTTAGGGTTAGGGTTAGGGTTAGGGTTAGGGTTAGGGTTAGGGTTAGGGTTAGGGTTAGGGTTAGGGTTAGGGTTAGGGTTAGGGTTAGGGTTAGGGTTAGGGTTAGGGTTAGGGTTAGGGTTAGGGTTAGGGTTAGGGTTAGGGTTAGGGTTAGGGTTAGGGTTAGGGTTAGGGTTAGGGTTAGGGTTAGGGTTAGGGTTAGGGTTAGGGTTAGGGTTAGGGTTAGGGTTAGGGTTAGGGTTAGGGTTAGGGTTAGGGTTAGGGTTAGGGTTAGGGTTAGGGTTAGGGTTAGGGTTAGGGTTAGGGTTAGGGTTAGGGTTAGGGTTAGGGTTAGGGTTAGGGTTAGGGTTAGGGTTAGGGTTAGGGTTAGGGTTAGGGTTAGGGTTAGGGTTAGGGTTAGGGTTAGGGTTAGGGTTAGGGTTAGGGTTAGGGTTAGGGTTAGGGTTAGGGTTAGGGTTAGGGTTAGGGTTAGGGTTAGGGTTAGGGTTAGGGTTAGGGTTAGGGTTAGGGTTAGGGTTAGGGTTAGGGTTAGGGTTAGGGTTAGGGTTAGGGTTAGGGTTAGGGTTAGGGTTAGGGTTAGGGTTAGGGTTAGGGTTAGGGTTAGGGTTAGGGTTAGGGTTAGGGTTAGGGTTAGGGTTAGGGTTAGGGTTAGGGTTAGGGTTAGGGTTAGGGTTAGGGTTAGGGTTAGGGTTAGGGTTAGGGTTAGGGTTAGGGTTAGGGTTAGGGTTAGGGTTAGGGTTAGGGTTAGGGTTAGGGTTAGGGTTAGGGTTAGGGTTAGGGTTAGGGTTAGGGTTAGGGTTAGGGTTAGGGTTAGGGTTAGGGTTAGGGTTAGGGTTAGGGTTAGGGTTAGGGTTAGGGTTAGGGTTAGGGTTAGGGTTAGGGTTAGGGTTAGGGTTAGGGTTAGGGTTAGGGTTAGGGTTAGGGTTAGGGTTAGGGTTAGGGTTAGGGTTAGGGTTAGGGTTAGGGTTAGGGTTAGGGTTAGGGTTAGGGTTAGGGTTAGGGTTAGGGTTAGGGTTAGGGTTAGGGTTAGGGTTAGGGTTAGGGTTAGGGTTAGGGTTAGGGTTAGGGTTAGGGTTAGGGTTAGGGTTAGGGTTAGGGTTAGGGTTAGGGTTAGGGTTAGGGTTAGGGTTAGGGTTAGGGTTAGGGTTAGGGTTAGGGTTAGGGTTAGGGTTAGGGTTAGGGTTAGGGTTAGGGTTAGGGTTAGGGTTAGGGTTAGGGTTAGGGTTAGGGTTAGGGTTAGGGTTAGGGTTAGGGTTAGGGTTAGGGTTAGGGTTAGGGTTAGGGTTAGGGTTAGGGTTAGGGTTAGGGTTAGGGTTAGGGTTAGGGTTAGGGTTAGGGTTAGGGTTAGGGTTAGGGTTAGGGTTAGGGTTAGGGTTAGGGTTAGGGTTAGGGTTAGGGTTAGGGTTAGGGTTAGGGTTAGGGTTAGGGTTAGGGTTAGGGTTAGGGTTAGGGTTAGGGTTAGGGTTAGGGTTAGGGTTAGGGTTAGGGTTAGGGTTAGGGTTAGGGTTAGGGTTAGGGTTAGGGTTAGGGTTAGGGTTAGGGTTAGGGTTAGGGTTAGGGTTAGGGTTAGGGTTAGGGTTAGGGTTAGGGTTAGGGTTAGGGTTAGGGTTAGGGTTAGGGTTAGGGTTAGGGTTAGGGTTAGGGTTAGGGTTAGGGTTAGGGTTAGGGTTAGGGTTAGGGTTAGGGTTAGGGTTAGGGTTAGGGTTAGGGTTAGGGTTAGGGTTAGGGTTAGGGTTAGGGTTAGGGTTAGGGTTAGGGTTAGGGTTAGGGTTAGGGTTAGGGTTAGGGTTAGGGTTAGGGTTAGGGTTAGGGTTAGGGTTAGGGTTAGGGTTAGGGTTAGGGTTAGGGTTAGGGTTAGGGTTAGGGTTAGGGTTAGGGTTAGGGTTAGGGTTAGGGTTAGGGTTAGGGTTAGGGTTAGGGTTAGGGTTAGGGTTAGGGTTAGGGTTAGGGTTAGGGTTAGGGTTAGGGTTAGGGTTAGGGTTAGGGTTAGGGTTAGGGTTAGGGTTAGGGTTAGGGTTAGGGTTAGGGTTAGGGTTAGGGTTAGGGTTAGGGTTAGGGTTAGGGTTAGGGTTAGGGTTAGGGTTAGGGTTAGGGTTAGGGTTAGGGTTAGGGTTAGGGTTAGGGTTAGGGTTAGGGTTAGGGTTAGGGTTAGGGTTAGGGTTAGGGTTAGGGTTAGGGTTAGGGTTAGGGTTAGGGTTAGGGTTAGGGTTAGGGTTAGGGTTAGGGTTAGGGTTAGGGTTAGGGTTAGGGTTAGGGTTAGGGTTAGGGTTAGGGTTAGGGTTAGGGTTAGGGTTAGGGTTAGGGTTAGGGTTAGGGTTAGGGTTAGGGTTAGGGTTAGGGTTAGGGTTAGGGTTAGGGTTAGGGTTAGGGTTAGGGTTAGGGTTAGGGTTAGGGTTAGGGTTAGGGTTAGGGTTAGGGTTAGGGTTAGGGTTAGGGTTAGGGTTAGGGTTAGGGTTAGGGTTAGGGTTAGGGTTAGGGTTAGGGTTAGGGTTAGGGTTAGGGTTAGGGTTAGGGTTAGGGTTAGGGTTAGGGTTAGGGTTAGGGTTAGGGTTAGGGTTAGGGTTAGGGTTAGGGTTAGGGTTAGGGTTAGGGTTAGGGTTAGGGTTAGGGTTAGGGTTAGGGTTAGGGTTAGGGTTAGGGTTAGGGTTAGGGTTAGGGTTAGGGTTAGGGTTAGGGTTAGGGTTAGGGTTAGGGTTAGGGTTAGGGTTAGGGTTAGGGTTAGGGTTAGGGTTAGGGTTAGGGTTAGGGTTAGGGTTAGGGTTAGGGTTAGGGTTAGGGTTAGGGTTAGGGTTAGGGTTAGGGTTAGGGTTAGGGTTAGGGTTAGGGTTAGGGTTAGGGTTAGGGTTAGGGTTAGGGTTAGGGTTAGGGTTAGGGTTAGGGTTAGGGTTAGGGTTAGGGTTAGGGTTAGGGTTAGGGTTAGGGTTAGGGTTAGGGTTAGGGTTAGGGTTAGGGTTAGGGTTAGGGTTAGGGTTAGGGTTAGGGTTAGGGTTAGGGTTAGGGTTAGGGTTAGGGTTAGGGTTAGGGTTAGGGTTAGGGTTAGGGTTAGGGTTAGGGTTAGGGTTAGGGTTAGGGTTAGGGTTAGGGTTAGGGTTAGGGTTAGGGTTAGGGTTAGGGTTAGGGTTAGGGTTAGGGTTAGGGTTAGGGTTAGGGTTAGGGTTAGGGTTAGGGTTAGGGTTAGGGTTAGGGTTAGGGTTAGGGTTAGGGTTAGGGTTAGGGTTAGGGTTAGGGTTAGGGTTAGGGTTAGGGTTAGGGTTAGGGTTAGGGTTAGGGTTAGGGTTAGGGTTAGGGTTAGGGTTAGGGTTAGGGTTAGGGTTAGGGTTAGGGTTAGGGTTAGGGTTAGGGTTAGGGTTAGGGTTAGGGTTAGGGTTAGGGTTAGGGTTAGGGTTAGGGTTAGGGTTAGGGTTAGGGTTAGGGTTAGGGTTAGGGTTAGGGTTAGGGTTAGGGTTAGGGTTAGGGTTAGGGTTAGGGTTAGGGTTAGGGTTAGGGTTAGGGTTAGGGTTAGGGTTAGGGTTAGGGTTAGGGTTAGGGTTAGGGTTAGGGTTAGGGTTAGGGTTAGGGTTAGGGTTAGGGTTAGGGTTAGGGTTAGGGTTAGGGTTAGGGTTAGGGTTAGGGTTAGGGTTAGGGTTAGGGTTAGGGTTAGGGTTAGGGTTAGGGTTAGGGTTAGGGTTAGGGTTAGGGTTAGGGTTAGGGTTAGGGTTAGGGTTAGGGTTAGGGTTAGGGTTAGGGTTAGGGTTAGGGTTAGGGGTTAGGGTTAGGGTTAGGGTTAGGGTTAGGGTTAGGGTTAGGGTTAGGGTTAGGGTTAGGGTTAGGGTTAGGGTTAGGGTTAGGGTTAGGGTTAGGGTTAGGGTTAGGGTTAGGGTTAGGGTTAGGGTTAGGGTTAGGGTTAGGGTTAGGGTTAGGGTTAGGGTTAGGGGTGGGGGTGGGGGTGGGGGTGGGGGTGGGGGTGGGGGTGGGGGTGGGGGTGGGGGTGGGGGTGGGGGTGGGGGTGGGTGAGGGAGGGGGAAGAGAGGGGGGGGGTGGGGGTGTGTGTGAGTTAAGTACGGTTAGCAAGTTAAAGTTAACGTTAAGTTCGTTAAAGTTAAAGTTAAAGTTAAAGTTAAGTTAAAGTTAAAGTTAAAGTTAAAGTTAAAGTTAAGTTAAGTTAAAGTTAAAGTTAAAGTTTAAGTTTAAGTTAAAGTTAAAGTTAAAGTTAAAGTTAAGTTAAAGTTAAGAGGTTAAAGTTAAAGTTAAAGTTTAAGTTAAAGTTAAAGTTAAGTTTAAAGTTAAAGTTAAAGTTAAAGTTAAGTTAAAGTTAAAGTTAAAGTAGTTAAAGTTAAAGTTAAAGTTAAAGTTAAAGTTAAAGTTAAATGTTAAAGTTAAAGTTAAGTTAAAGTTAAAGTTAAAGTTAAAGTTAAAGTTAAGTTAAAGTTAAAGTTAAAGTTAAAGTTAAAGTTAAAGTTAAAGTTAAAGTTAAAGTTAAAGTTAAAGTTAAAGTTAAGTTAAGTTAAAGTTAAAGTTAAAGTTAAAGTTAAAGTTAAGTTAAAGTTAAAGTTAAAGTTAAAGTTAAAGTTAAGTTAAAGTTAAAGTTAAAGTTAAAGTTAAAGTTAAAGTTACAGTTAAAGTTAAAGTTAAAGTTAAAGTTAAAGTTAAAGTTAAAGTTAAAGTTAAAGTTAAAGTTAAAGTTAAAGTTAAAGTTAAAGTTAAAGTTAAAGTTAAAGTTAAAGTTAAGTTAAAGTTAAAGTTAAAGTTAAGTTAAGTTAAAGTTAAAGTTAAAGTTAAAGTTAAAGTTAAAGTTAAAGTTAAAGTTAAAGTTAAAGTTAAGTTAAAGTTAAGTTAAAGTTAAAGTTAAAGTTAAAGTTAAAGTTAAAGTTAAAGTTAAAGTTACAGTTAAAGTTAAGTTAAAGTTAAAGTTAAAGTTAAAGTTAAAGTTAAAGTTAAAGTTAAAGTTAAAGTTAAAGTTAAAGTTAAAGTTAAAGTTAAAGTTAAAGTTAAAGTTAAAGTTAAAGTTAAAGTTAAAGTTAAAGTTAAAGTTAAAGTTAAAGTTAAAGTTAAAGTTAAAGTTAAAGTTAAAGTTAAAGTTAAGTTAAAGTTAAAGTTAAAGTTAAAGTTAAAGTTAAAGTTAAAGTTAAAGTTAAAGTTAAAGTTAAAGTTAAGTTAAAGTTAAAGTTAAAGTTAAAGTTAAAGTTAAAGTTAAAGTTAAAGTTAAGTTAAAGTTAAAGTTAAAGTTAAAGTTAAAGTTAAAGTTAAAGTTAAAGTTAAAGTTAAAGTTAAAGTTAAGTTAAAGTTAAAGTTAAAGTTAAAGTTAAAGTTAAAGTTAAAGTTAAAGTTAAAGTTAAAGTTAAAGTTAAAGTTAAAGTTAAAGTTAAAGTTAAAGTTAAAGTTAAAGTTAAGTTAAAGTTAAAGTTAAGTTAAAGTTAAGTTAAGTTAAAGTTAAAGTTAAAGTTAAAGTTAAAGTTAAAGTTAAAGTTAAAGTTAAAGTTAAAGTTAAAGTTAAAGTTAAGTTAAAGTTAAAGTTAAAGTTAAAGTTAAAGTTAAAGTTAAAGTTAAAGTTAAAGTTAAAGTTAAGTTAAAGTTAAAGTTAAAGTTAAAGTTAAGTTAAAGTTAAAGTTAAAGTTAAAGTTAAAGTTAAAGTTAAAGTTAAAGTTAAAGTTAAAGTTAAAGTTAAAGTTAAAGTTAAAGTTAAAGTTAAAGTTAAAGTTAAGTTAAAGTTAAAGTTAAAGTTAAAGTTAAAGTTAAAGTTAAAGTTAAAGTTAAAGTTAAGTTAAAGTTAAAGTTAAAGTTAAAGTTAAAGTTAAAGTTAAAGTTAAAGTTAAAGTTAAAGTTAAAGTTAAAGTTAAAGTTAAAGTTAAAGTTAAAGTTAAAGTTAAAGTTAAAGTTAAAGTTAAAGTTAAAGTTAAAGTTAAAGTTAAAGTTAAAGTTAAAGTTAAAGTTAAAGTTAAGTTAAAGTTAAAGTTAAAGTTAAAGTTAAAGTTAAAGTTAAAGTTAAAGTTAAAGTTAAAGTTAAAGTTAAAGTTAAAGTTAAAGTTAAAGTTAAAGTTAAAGTTAAAGTTAAAGTTAAAGTTAAAGTTAAAGTTAAGTTAAAGTTAAAGTTAAAGTTAAAGTTAAAGTTAAAGTTAAAGTTAAAGTTAAAGTTAAAGTTAAAGTTAAAGTTAAAGTTAAAGTTAAGTTAAAGTTAAAGTTAAAGTTAAAGTTAAAGTTAAAGTTAAAGTTAAAGTTAAAGTTAAAGTTAAAGTTAAAGTTAAAGTTAAGTTAAAGTTAAAGTTAAAGTTAAAGTTAAAGTTAAAGTTAAAGTTAAAGTTAAAGTTAAAGTTAAGTTAAAGTTAAAGTTAAAGTTAAAGTTAAAGTTAAGTTAAAGTTAAAGTTAAAGTTAAAGTTAAAGTTAAAGTTAAAGTTAAAGTTAAAGTTAAAGTTAAAGTTAAAGTTAAAGTTAAAGTTAAAGTTAAAGTTAAGTTAAAGTTAAAGTTAAAGTTAAAGTTAAAGTTAAAGTTAAAGTTAAAGTTAAAGTTAAAGTTAAAGTTAAAGTTAAAGTTAAAGTTAAAGTTAAAGTTAAGTTAAAGTTAAAGTTAAAGTTAAAGTTAAAGTTAAAGTTAAGTTAAAGTTAAAGTTAAAGTTAAAGTTAAAGTTAAAGTTAAAGTTAAAGTTAAAGTTAAAGTTAAAGTTAAAGTTAAAGTTAAAGTTAAAGTTAAAGTTAAAGTTAAAGTTAAAGTTAAAGTTAAAGTTAAAGTTAAAGTTAAAGTTAAAGTTAAAGTTAAAGTTAAAGTTAAGTTAAAGTTAAGTTAAAGTTAAAGTTAAAGTTAAAGTTAAAGTTAAGTTAAAGTTAAAGTTAAAGTTAAGTTAAAGTTAAAGTTAAAGTTAAAGTTAAAGTTAAAGTTAAAGTTAAAGTTAAAGTTAAAGTTAAAGTTAAGTTAAAGTTAAAGTTAAGTTAAAGTTAAAGTTAAAGTTAAAGTTAAAGTTAAAGTTAAAGTTAAAGTTAAAGTTAAAGTTAAGTTAAAGTTAAAGTTAAAGTTAAAGTTAAAGTTAAAGTTAAAGTTAAAGTTAAAGTTAAAGTTAAGTTAAAGTTAAAGTTAAAGTTAAAGTTAAGTTAAAGTTAAAGTTAAAGTTAAAGTTAAAGTTAAAGTTAAAGTTAAAGTTAAAGTTAAAGTTAAAGTTAAGTTAAAGTTAAAGTTAAAGTTAAAGTTAAAGTTAAAGTTAAAGTTAAAGTTAAAGTTAAAGTTAAGTTAAAGTTAAAGTTAAAGTTAAAGTTACAGTTAAAGTTAAAGTTAAAGTTAAAGTTAAAGTTAAAGTTAAAGTTAAAGTTAAAGTTAAAGTTAAAGTTAAAGTTAAAGTTAAAGTTAAAGTTAAAGTTAAAGTTAAAGTTAAAGTTAAAGTTAAAGTTAAAGTTAAAGTTAAAGTTAAAGTTAAAGTTAAAGTTAAAGTTAAAGTTAAAGTTAAAGTTAAAGTTAAAGTTAAAGTTAAAGTTAAAGTTAAGTTAAAGTTAAAGTTAAAGTTAAAGTTAAAGTTAAAGTTAAAGTTAAAGTTAAAGTTAAAGTTACAGTTAAAGTTAAAGTTAAAGTTAAAGTTAAAGTTAAAGTTAAAGTTAAAGTTAAAGTTAAAGTTCAAGTTAAAGTTAAAGTTAAAGTTAAAGTTAAGTTAAAGTTAAAGTTAAAGTTAAAGTTAAAGTTAAAGTTAAAGTTAAAGTTAAAGTTAAAGTTAAAGTTACAGTTAAAGTTAAAGTTAAAGTTAAAGTTAAAGTTAAAGTTAAAGTTAAAGTTAAAGTTAAAGTTAAAGTTAAAGTTAAGTTAAAGTTAAAGTTAAGTTAAAGTTAAAGTTAAAGTTACAGTTAAAGTTAAAGTTAAAGTTAAAGTTAAAGTTAAAGTTAAAGTTAAGTTAAAGTTAAAGTTAAAGTTAAAGTTAAAGTTAAAGTTAAAGTTAAAGTTAAAGTTAAAGTTAAAGTTAACGTTAAAGTTAAGTTAAAGTTAAAGTTAAAGTTAAAGTTAAAGTTAAAGTTAAAGTTAAAGTTAAAGTTAAAGTTAAAGTTAAAGTTAAAGTTAAGTTAAAGTTAAAGTTAAAGTTAAGTTAAAGTTAAAGTTAAAGTTAAAGTTAAAGTTAAAGTTAAAGTTAAGTTAAAGTTAAAGTTAAAGTTAAGTTAAAGTTAAAGTTAAGTTAAAGTTAAAGTTAAAGTTAAAGTTAAAGTTAAAGTTAAAGTTAAAGTTAAAGTTAAGTTAAAGTTAACAGTTAACGTTAAAGTTAAAGTTAAGTTAAAGTTAAAGTTAAAGTTAAAGTTAAAGTTAAAGTTAAAGTTAAAGTTAAAGTTACAGTTAAAGTTAAGTTAAAGTTAAAGTTAAGTTAAAGTTAAAGTTAAAGTTAAGTTAAAGTTAAAGTTAAAGTTAAAGTTAAAGTTAAAGTTAAAGTTAAAGTTAAAGTTAAAGTTAAAGTTAAAGTTAAAGTTAAAGTTAAAGTTAAAGTTAAAGTTAAAGTTAAAGTTAAGTTAAAGTTAAAGTTAAAGTTAAGTTAAAGTTAAAGTTAAAGTTAACGTTAAAGTTAAAGTTAAAGTTAAAGTTAAAGTTAAAGTTAAAGTTAAGTTAAAGTTAAAGTTAAAGTTAAAGTTAAAGTTAAAGTTAAAGTTAAAGTTAAAGTTAAAGTTAAAGTTAAAGTTAAAGTTAAAGTTAAAGTTAAAGTTAAAGTTAAAGTTAAAGTTAAAGTTAAAGTTAAAGTTAAAGTTAAAGTTACAGTTAAAGTTAAAGTTAAAGTTAAAGTTAAAGTTAAAGTTAAAGTTAAAGTTAAAGTTAAAGTTAAAGTTAAAGTTAAAGTTAAAGTTAAAGTTAAAGTTAAAGTTAAAGTTAAAGTTAAAGTTAAAGTTAAAGTTACAGTTAAAGTTAAAGTTAAAGTTACAGTTAAAGTTAAAGTTAAAGTTAAAGTTAAGTTAAAGTTAAAGTTAAAGTTAAAGTTAAAGTTAAAGTTAAAGTTAAAGTTAAAGTTACAGTTAAAGTTAAAGTTAAAGTTAAAGTTAAAGTTACAGTTAAAGTTAAAGTTAAAGTTAAAGTTAAAGTTAAAGTTAAAGTTAAAGTTAAAGTTAAAGTTAAAGTTAAAGTTAAAGTTAAAGTTAAAGTTAAAGTTAAAGTTAAAGTTAAAGTTAAAGTTAAAGTTAAAGTTAAAGTTAAAGTTAAAGTTAAAGTTAAAGTTAAAGTTAAAGTTAAAGTTAAAGTTAAAGTTAAAGTTAAAGTTAAGTTAAAGTTAAAGTTAAAGTTAAAGTTAAAGTTAAAGTTAAAGTTAAGTTAAAGTTAAAGTTAAAGTTAAAGTTAAAGTTAAAGTTAAAGTTAAAGTTAAGTTAAAGTTAAAGTTAAAGTTAAAGTTAAAGTTAAAGTTAAAGTTAAAGTTAAAGTTAAAGTTACAGTTAAAGTTAAAGTTAAAGTTAAAGTTAAAGTTAAAGTTAAAGTTAAAGTTAAAGTTAAAGTTAAAGTTAAAGTTAAAGTTAAAGTTAAAGTTAAAGTTAAAGTTAAAGTTAACGTTAAAGTTAAAGTTAAAGTTAAAGTTAAAGTTAAGTTAAAGTTAAAGTTAAAGTTAAAGTTAAAGTTAACAGTTAAAGTTAAAGTTAAAGTTAAAGTTAAAGTTAAAGTTAAAGTTAAAGTTAACGTTAAAGTTAAAGTTAAAGTTAAAGTTAAAGTTAAAGTTAAGTTAAAGTTAAAGTTAAAGTTAAAGTTAAAGTTAAAGTTAAAGTTAACGTTAAAGTTAAAGTTAAAGTTAAAGTTAAAGTTAAAGTTAAAGTTAAAGTTAAAGTTAAAGTTAAAGTTAAGTTAAAGTTAAAGTTAAAGTTAAAGTTAAGTTAAAGTTAAAGTTAAAGTTAAAGTTAAAGTTAAAGTTAAAGTTAAAGTTAAAGTTAAAGTTAAAGTTAAAGTTAAAGTTAAAGTTAAAGTTAAAGTTAAAGTTAAAGTTAAAGTTAAGTTAAAGTTAAGTTAAAGTTAAAGTTAAAGTTAAAGTTAAAGTTAAAGTTAAAGTTAAAGTTAAAGTTAAAGTTAAAGTTAAAGTTAAAGTTAAAGTTAAGTTAAAGTTAAAGTTAAGTTAAAGTTAAAGTTAAAGTTAAAGTTAAAGTTAAAGTTAAAGTTAAAGTTAAAGTTAAAGTTAAAGTTAAAGTTAAAGTTAAAGTTAAGTTAAGTTAAAGTTAAAGTTACAGTTAAAGTTCAAGTTAAAGTTAAAGTTAAAGTTAAAGTTAAAGTTAAAGTTAAAGTTAAAGTTAAAGTTAAAGTTAACGTTAAAGTTAAAGTTAAAGTTACAGTTAAAGTTAAAGTTAAAGTTAAAGTTAAAGTTAAAGTTAAAGTTAAAGTTAAAGTTAAAGTTAAAGTTAAAGTTAAGTTAAAGTTAAAGTTAAAGTTAAAGTTAAAGTTAAAGTTAAAGTTAAAGTTAAAGTTAAAGTTAAAGTTACAGTTAAAGTTCAAGTTAAAGTTAAAGTTAAAGTTAAAGTTAAAGTTAAGTTAAAGTTAAAGTTAAAGTTAAAGTTAAAGTTAAAGTTAAAGTTAAAGTTAAAGTTAAAGTTAAAGTTAAAGTTAAAGTTAAAGTTAAAGTTAAGTTAAAGTTAAAGTTAAAGTTAAAGTTAAAGTTAAAGTTAAAGTTAAAGTTAAAGTTAAAGTTAAGTTAAAGTTACAGTTAAAGTTAAAGTTAAAGTTAAAGTTAAAGTTAAAGTTAAGTTAAAGTTAACGTTAAAGTTAAAGTTACAGTTAAAGTTAAAGTTAAAGTTAACGTTAAAGTTAAAGTTAAGTTAAAGTTAACGTTAAAGTTAAAGTTAAAGTTAAAGTTAAGTTAAAGTTAAAGTTAAAGTTAAAGTTAAAGTTAAAGTTAAGTTAAAGTTAAAGTTAAGTTAAAGTTACAGTTAAAGTTAAAGTTAAGTTAAAGTTAAAGTTAAAGTTACAGTTAAAGTTAAAGTTAAAGTTAAGTTAAAGTTAAAGTTAAAGTTAAAGTTAATAAGTTAAAGTTAACGTTAAAGTTAAAGTTAAAGTTAAAGTTAAAGTTAAAGTTAAAGTTAAGTTAAAGTTAACAGTTAAAGTTAAAGTTAAAGTTAAGTTAAAGTTAAAGTTAAAGTTAAAGTTAAAGTTAAAGTTAAAGTTAAAGTTAAGTTAAAGTTAAAGTTAAAGTTAAAGTTAAAGTTAAAGTTAAAGTTAAAGTTAAAGTTACAGTTAAAGTTAAAGTTAAAGTTAAAGTTAAAGTTAAAGTTAAAGTTAAGTTAAAGTTAAAGTTAAAGTTAAAGTTAAAGTTAAAGTTAAGTTACGTTAAAGTTAAAGTTAAAGTTACAGTTAAAGTTAAAGTTAAAGTTAAAGTTAAAGTTAAAGTTAAAGTTAAAGTTAAAGTTAAAGTTAAAGTTAAAGTTAAGTTAAAGTTAAAGTTAAAGTTACAGTTAAAGTTAAAGTTAAAGTTAAAGTTAAAGTTAAAGTTAAAGTTAAAGTTAAGTTAAAGTTAAAGTTAAAGTTAAAGTTAAAGTTAAAGTTAAAGTTAAAGTTAAAGTTAAAGTTAAAGTTAAAGTTAAAGTTAAAGTTAACGTTAAAGTTAAAGTTAAAGTTAAAGTTAAAGTTAAAGTTAAAGTTAAAGTTAAGTTAAAGTTAAAGTTAAAGTTAAAGTTAAAGTTAAAGTTAAAGTTAAGTTAAAGTTCAAGTTAAAGTTAAAGTTAAAGTTAAAGTTAAAGTTAAGTTAAAGTTAAAGTTAAAGTTAAAGTTAAAGTTAAGTTAAAGTTAAAGTTAAAGTTAAAGTTAACGTTAAAGTTAAAGTTAAAGTTAAAGTTAAAGTTAAAGTTAAAGTTAAAGTTAAGTTAAAGTTAAAGTTAAAGTTAAAGTTAAAGTTAAAGTTAAAGTTAAAGTTAAAGTTAAAGTTAAAGTTAAAGTTAAAGTTAAAGTTAGTTAACGTTAAAGTTAAAGTTACAGTTAAAGTTAAAGTTAAAGTTAAAGTTAAAGTTAAAGTTAAAGTTAAAGTTAAAGTTAAAGTTAAAGTTAAAGTTAAAGTTAAAGTTAAGTTAAAGTTAAAGTTAAAGTTAAAGTTAAAGTTAAAGTTAAAGTTAAAGTTACAAGTTAAAGTTAAAGTTAAAGTTAAGTTAAAGTTAAAGTTAAAGTTAAAGTTAAAGTTAAAGTTAAAGTTAAAGTTAAAGTTAAAGTTAAGTTAAAGTTAAAGTTAAAGTTAAAGTTAAAGTTAAAGTTAAAGTTAAAGTTAAGTTAAAGTTCAAGTTAAAGTTAAAGTTAAAGTTAAAGTTAAAGTTAAAGTTAAAGTTAAAGTTAAAGTTAAAGTTAAAGTTAAAGTTAAAGTTAAAGTTAAAGTTAAAGTTAAAGTTAAAGTTAAAGTTAAAGTTAAGTTAAAGTTAAAGTTAAAGTTAAAGTTAAAGTTAAAGTTAAAGTTAAAGTTAAAGTTAAAGTTAAAGTTAAGTTAAAGTTAAAGTTAAAGTTAAAGTTAAAGTTAAGTTAAAGTTAAAGTTAAAGTTAAAGTTAAAGTTAAAGTTAAAGTTAAAGTTAAAGTTAAAGTTAAAGTTAAAGTTAAAGTTAAAGTTAAAGTTAAAGTTAAAGTTAAAGTTAAAGTTAAAGTTAAAGTTAAAGTTAAGTTAAAGTTAAAGTTAAAGTTAAAGTTAAAGTTAAAGTTAAAGTTAAAGTTAAGTTAAAGTTAAAGTTAAAGTTAAAGTTAAAGTTAAAGTTAAAGTTAAAGTTAAAGTTAAAGTTAAAGTTAAAGTTAAGTTAAAGTTAAAGTTAAAGTTAAAGTTAAAGTTAAAGTTAAAGTTAAAGTTAAAGTTAAAGTTAAAGTTAAAGTTAAAGTTAAGTTAA